>NC_057797.1:456741360-456754828 GCF_018294505.1 Triticum aestivum
GGCCTCGGGCTCCCGGGCCGCGGCGGCGGCGGGGACAGGCGAGGCCACGTGGCAAGCGGCGGATGGCTGGGCGCGGCGGGGCGGACACGTCCGGCCCGATTCGGACATGTCCGTCGGCGGGGGGAGCGGCGGATCTGGAAAAATTAGGGTTTCGAGGGGGAGAGAGATCCGAAAAACGGGGGGGCTATTTATAGGCATAAGTGGAGCTAGGAGAGTCCAAATGAGGTGCGGTTTTCGGCCACGCGATCGTGATCGAACGCTCTAGATGATGGAGCTGAGTTTGGTGGGTTTTGGGCCAAATTGGAGGGGTGTTGGGCTGCAACACACACGAGGCCTTTTCGGTCCCTCGGTTAACCGTTGGAGTATCAAACGAAGTCCAAATGACACGAAACTTGACAGGCGGTCTACCGGTAGTAAACCAAGGCCGCTTGGCAAGTCTCGTTCCAATCCGGAAATGTTTAATCCCCACACACGAAAGAAAGCTAGAAAAGACCACCGGAGGAGAACGGAGCGCCGGAATGCAAAACGGACAACGGGGAAAAAGCTCGAATGCATGAGACGAACACGTATGCAAATGCAATGCACATGATGACATGATATGAGATGCATGACAACGACAACAACACACGGAGACGAAACCCAGATCCGAGGAAATAAATATAACTTAACGCCGGAAACGGCAAGAGTTGGAGTACAAATTGGGCAAGTTATATCTGGGGCGTTACAACACTCCACCACTACGAAAAGATCTCGTCCCAAGATCTAGGACTGAAAGAACTCCGGGTACTCAGAACGGAGGTGATCCTCGTGTTCCCAGGTAGCTTCACGGTTGGAATAGTGTGACCACTTGACTTTGAGAAATTTGATCGACTTGTTGCGAGTCTTGCGTTCAGTCTCTTCAAGAATAGCAACTGGGTGCTCACGATAAGAGAGATCTTCTTGGAGCTCAATGTCCTCGAAGTTGACGGTGCGGTCAGGAGTCTTGAAGCACTTTCGAAGCTGAGAGACATGGAACATGTCATGAACATTTGCAAAGTTTGAAGGATGCTCGAGTTGATAGGCGAGGTCACCTCTCTTGCTGACAATCTTGAAAGGTCCCACGTATCTAGGGGCAAGCTTCCCTTTGATACCGAAGCGACGAGTACCTTTCATAGGAGAGACACGGAGGTAAACATGATCTCCGATCTCGAAAGCCAAATCACGGTGCTTACTATCATAGTAGCTCTTCTGGCGGGATTGGGCTGCTTTGAGGTTATCACGAATGACTTTGCACATTTCTTCTGCTTCTGTGATTAAGTCATTACCCAGCAGCTGACGTTCATCAGTTTCAGACCAGTTGAGAGGGGTACGGCACTTCCTGCCATACAGAATTTCAAATGGGGCCTTGCCCGAACTTGCTTGAAAACTATTGTTGTAGGAGAATTCAGCATAAGGAAGACAATCCTCCCACTTTATGCCGAAGGAGATCACACAAGCCCTGAGCATATCTTCAAGAATCTGGTTGACACGCTCGACTTGACCGCTTGTTTGAGGATGGAAAGCAGTGCTGAAGCGGATGTTAGTGCCCATAGGCATAAGTGGAGCTAGGAGAGTCCAAATGAGGTGCGGTTTTCAGCCACGCGATCGTGATCGAACGCTCTAGATGATGGAGCTGAGTTTGGTGGGTTTTGGGCCAAATTGGAGGGGTGTTGGGCTGCAACACACACGATGCCTTTTCGGTCCCTCGGTTAACCGTTGGAGTATCAAACGAAGTCCAAATGACACGAAACTTGACAGGCGGTCTACCAGTAGTAAACCAAGGCCGCTTGGCAAGTCTCGTTCCAATCCGGAAATGTGTAATCCCCACACACGAAAGAAAGCTAGAAAAGACCACCAAAGGAGAACGGAGCACCAGAATGCAAAACGGACAACGGGGAAAAAGCTCGAATGCATGAGACGAACACGTATGCAAATGCAATGCACATGATGACATGATATGAGATGCATGACAACGACAACAACACACGGAGACAAAACCCAAATCCGAGGAAATAAATATAACTTAACGCCGGAAACGGCAAGAGTTGGAGTACAAATTGGGCAAGTTATATCTGGGGCGTTACATAAAACTAACTCGATTACATGATAAATCTCATCCAGCCCATCACCGTCCAGCAAGCCTACGATGGAATTACTCACGCACGGCGATGAGCATCATGAAATTGGTGATGGAGGATGGTTGATGATGACGATGGCGACGGATTCCCCTCTCCGTAGCCCTGAACGGACTCCAGATCAGCCCTCCCGAGAGAGTTTAGGGCTTGGTGGCGGCTCCATATTGTAAAACGCGATGAATCTTTCTCCTTGATTTTTTTTCTCTCCGAACACGAATATATAGAGTTGGAGTTGAGGTCGGAGGAGCTCTAGTGGGCCCATGAGGTAGGGGGTGCACCTAGGGGGCAGGCGCGCCCCCAACCCTCGTGGCTAGGGTGTGGGCCCCCTGGTCTTGATCTTTTGCCAGTATTTTTTATTATTTCCAAAAATAATCTCCGTGAAGTTTCAGGTCATTCCGAGAACTTTTGTTTCTGCACATAAATAACACCATGGCAATTCTGCTGAAAACAGCGTCACTCCGGTTTAGTTCCATTCAAATCATGCAAGTTAGAGTCCAAAACAAGGGCAAAAGTGTTTGGAAAAGTAGATACGACAGAGATGTATCACTTAGCACTTTGATTGTTTAGTTTACTGCTATTGCTTTCTCCATAACTTATACATGTTCCTATGACTATGAGATTATGCAACTCCCGAATACCGGAGGAACACTTAGTGTGCTATCAAACGTCACAACGTAACTGGGTGACTATAAAGGTGCTCTACAGGTGTCTCCGATGGTGTTTGTTGAGTTGGCATAGATCGAGATTAGGATTTGTCACTCCGTGTATCGGAGAGGTATCTCTGGGCCCTCTCGGTAATGCACATCACTATAAGCCTTGCAAGTAATGTAACTAATGAGTTAGTTATGGGATGTTGCATTACGGAACGAAAGAGACTTGCTGGTAATGATATTGGACTAGGTATTGAGATACCGACGATCGAATCTCGGGCATGTACCATACCGATGACAAAGGGAACAACATATGTTGTTATGCGGTTTGATCGATAAAGATCTCCATAGAATATGTAGGAACCAATATGAGCATCCAGGTTTCGCTATTGGTTATTGACTAGAGACGAGTCTCGGTCATGTCTACATAGTTCTCGAACCCATAGGGTCCGCACGCTTAGCGTTCGATGACGATCAGTATTATGAGTTTATGTTTTTTGATGTACCGAAGGTTGTTCGGAGTCCCGGATGAGATCACGGACATGACGAGGAGTCTCAAAACGGTCGAGACATAAAGATCGATATAATGGAAGGCTATGTTTGGACATCGAAATGGTTCCAGGTGAGTTCGGGCATTTACCAGAGTACCGGGGGGTTACCGGAACCCCCCGGGGAGTGTATGGGCCTTATTGGGCCTTAGTGGGAGAGAGGAGGAGGCGGCCAAGGTGGAGGGTGCGCCCCCCCAAGCCCAATCCGAATTGGGTGGGGGCCAGCCCCCCCCCTTTCCTTCCCTCTCTCCCCCTTCCTTCCTCTCCTACTCCAACTAGGGAAGGGGGAATCCTACTCCCACCGGGAGTATGACTCCCCCCTTGGGCGCGCCATGAGAGGGCCAACCCTCCCCCTACTCCACTCCTTTATATACAGGGGAGGGGGCACCCCATAGACACACAAGTTGATTATTTAGTCATGTGTGGTGCCCCCCTCCACAGATTTCCACCTCATTCATATCGTTGTAGAGCTTAGGCGAAGCCCTGCATCGGTAACTTCATCATCACCGTCATCACGCCGTCGTGTTGACGAAACTCTCCCTCGACCTGAGCTGGATCTAGAGTTCGTGGGACGTCATCGAGCTGAACGTGTGCAGATCGTGGAGGTGCCGTACCTTCGGTACTAGGATCGATCGGATCGTGAAGACGTACGACTACATCAACCGCGTTGTCATAACGCTTCCGCTTACGGTCTATGAGGGTCCGTGGACAACACTCTCCCCTCTCGTTGTTATGCATCACATAGATGGATCTTGCGTGTGCGTAGGAATATTTTTGAAATTACTACGTTCCCTAACAATTTCACCAAGTTTGCTGTTTTAACCTTCAACAAGGACCACCCGTAGTCAAAGTCGATTCAACTAAAGTTGGAGAAACAGACACCCGCCAGCCACCTTTATGCAAAACTAGTTGCATGTCTGTCGGTGGAACCGGTCTCATGAACGTGGTCATGTAAGGTTAGTCCGGGCCTCTTCATACAGCAATACCACCGAATCAAAATAAGATGTTGGTGGTAAGTAGTATGACTATCACCGCCCACAACTCTCTATGTTCTACTCGTGCATATCATCTACGCATAGACCTGGCTCGGATGCCACTGTTATGGAACATAGCATGCAATTTCAGAAAAATTCCTATGCTCGTGCAAGATCTATCTAGGAGATGCATAGAAACGAGAGGCGGAGAGTGTGTCCACGTACCCTCGTAGACCGAACGCGGAAGCGTTTGACAATGAAGTTGATGTAGTCAAACTTCTTCACGTTTCGACCGATCAAGTACCGAACGTACGACACCTCCGAGTTCTACACACATTCAGCTCGATGACGTCCCTCGAACTCTTGATCCAGCAAAGTGTTGAGGGAGAGTTCCGTCAACACGATGGCGTGGTGATGGTGATGGTGAAGTGATCCACGCAGGGCTTCGCCTAAGCACTATGTGAATATGACCGGAAGCATAAACTATGGAGGGGGGCACCGCACAGGGCTAACAATGTTAGTCGTGTGTTCTAGGCGCCCCTCCCCACATATATATAGGTGGGAGGGGGAGGGGGACAGCCATGGGGCACCCCAAGTAGGAGGAATCCTACTTGGGGGCCTTGTCCAATTTGCCCCCCTTACCATCTTTTTCGGAGAGGGAAGGAAAGGGGAGAGAGGAGGGAAGGAAGGGGGAGGCCGATTAGCCTCCCCTTCCTTCTCTCTTCCCCCTTTCCCTTCCTCTTCCTATTCGGCTAGCAAAGGGGGTGCACCAGTCCCTTAGGGGCTGGTCTGTCCAACTCTGGGCCCATTAGGCCCATATAGCTTGCCGCGGGTTGCCCGGAACCCCTTCCGGTGACCCGATACGTACCTGGTACCCCCAGAACACTTCCGGTGTCCGAATACTATCCTCCTATATATGAATCTTTACCTCTTGACCATTTTGAGACTCCTCGTCATGTCCGTGATCTCATCTGGGACTCTGAACAACATTCGATCACCAAATCACATAACTCATGTAATACAAATCGTCATCGAACGTTAAGCGTGCGGACCCTACAGGTTCGACAACTATGTAGACATGACCGAGACACCTCTCTGGTCAATAACCAACAGTGGAACCTGGATGCTCATATTGGTTCCTACATATTATACGAAGATCTTTATCAGTCAAACCGTAATGACAACATACGTTATTCCCTTTGTCATCGGTATGTTACTTGCCCGAGATTTGATCGTCGGTATCTTCATACCTAGTTCAATCTCGTTACCAGCAAGTCTCTTTACTCGTTCTATAATACATCATCCCGCAACTAACCCATTAGTCACATTGCTTGCAAGGCTTATTATGATGTGCATTACCGAGAGGGCCCAGAGATACCTCTCCAATACTCGAAGTGACAAATCCTAATCTCGATCTATGCCAACCCAACAAACACCTTCGGAGATACCTGTAGAGCATCTTTATAATCATCCAGTTATGTAGTGAAGTTTGATAGCACGCAAGGCATTCCTCCGGTATCTGTGAGTTGCATAATCTCATAGTCAAAGGAATATGTATATGACATGAAGAAATCAATAGCAATAAAACTGAACGATCAATATGCTAAGATAATGGATGGGTCTTGTCCATCACATAATTCTCCTAATGATGTGATCCCATTCATCAAATGACAACACATGTCTATGGTTAGTAAACTTAACCATCTTTGATTAACGAGCTAGTCTAGTTGAGGCTTACTAGGGACACAGTGTTTTGTCTATGTATCCACACATGTATCAAGTTTCCGACTAATACAATTCCAGCATGAATAATAAACATTTATCATGATATAAGGAAATATAAAATAATAACTTTATTATTGCCTCTAGGGCGTATTTCCTTCAGGTGGCTCTTGGGCGCATCCAGGTCCTTCACGTCCCGACGGCGTAACAGTTCGCCGATGGGATGACGAAGGGACTGGCTACTTCCGTCTTTGAGGAGTTCAGGTCCAGTCTCTGTGTCTCCGACGACACTTTGATCGCGGGGTGGTGTTGAATATATGGTTGTGCATGTATATTGTATATCTTGGCCCACCTCCTAGTCCTTGTATAGTTGAGGTCGAGGCCCACTTTTTACACCCATATATACGTGCGTTATGCACTGATCAATACATTGAGTTGCATTGCCAAAGTAATATATCTCAACACTAATGCAACTATCTTGGCAGATTGTTTTCAGATAGCTCCTGGGATTACATCCATTGAGTTCAAGCACCATCCGATGAAAGTGAATGGCAGGCACATTACCTAGCTAGGTTCTCTTATGATGCTAAATGTAGTTGTGAGTGGATTGATGATCCTTCAGATTTCTTACTATCACATGTAATACATGGTGTAACTCTGCCACTAGTTAAATAAAATGGCAGTAGGTTTTCCCTTAAAAAACCATGGCCTGTCTTGCTAATAAAAAAGAGAGTTAAAAGCACCGGGAGAAACTTGCACAGCCCGTGATGGTTTAGCCCACAAACTTGCAAAGGTGGACTCCGCCACCCCCAAAATTATAGTTCGGGGGCAAAAAAATTACTGCCAATTATGGGTCGACATTTGCGCCACACTGGCGGATACAAGGCCAAGCCGGCCACTGCGCACTTTTGCAGACCCCCCTGTGTTTTCTAGATATTCACTTGTACTAATCATTGCATGGCTAAATCCCCAGCCTTGTCTTTTCCCCTTTCATTATTGTCCCTCTCCCAAATCCCTCACCCCAAATTTTATCCCACGCTGATTGGGGAGATGAGAGTGAGCTCGACGCCGGGTAGGATGTGTATATTACAAATTTAATGCAAGAAGATGTTTAGTTCTCTTTTGAAGAAGGCTATGCAGAAGCTTTTGAAACATAAAATAAAGCTTTGGTTACTACACCTTTAATTCAACCCCTGATTGGAACCTACCTTCAGAAATTATGTGTAATGCTAGCGATTATGCAGTCAGGACTATTTCAGGACAAAGAGTATAAACAACTTAATGCCATTCACTATGCTAGTAAAACATTAGATGCTACTCAAAGAAATTATTAGTGGTTGTTTTTTCTTGCGACAAATTTAAATCTACATTGTTGATTCTAAAGTCATAGTTCATATTGATCATACTGCTATTAAATATCTTATGAACAAGAAAGATGTTAAACCTAGACTCATTAGGTGGGTTTTATTGTTGCAAGAATTTGATTTGCATATTGTTGATAGGAAGAGGGAAGAAAATCCTTTAGCTGCTCATTTATCTAGAATGGAAAACTATTGGCGAACGCAGTATTTCAAATATTTTCCTACGATCACGCAAGATCTATCTAGGGATGCATAGCAACGAGAGGGGAGAGTATGTCTACGTACCCTCGTAGACTGAAAGCGGAAGCGTTAAGAAACACAGTTGATGTAGTCAAACGTCTTCGCGGTCCAACCGATCAAGTATCGAACGCACGACACCTTCGCGATCTGCACACATTCAGCTCGGTGACGTCCCTCGTACTCTTGATCCAGTTGAGGCTGAGGGAGAGTTTCGTCAGCACGACGTGCGTGTTGACGGTGATGATGAAGTTACCGACGCAGGGCTTCGCCTAAGCACTACGACGATATGACCGAGGTGCGTATCTGTGGAGGGAGGCACCACACACGGCTAAAACAATTGTCAACTTGTGTGTGTATGGGGTGCCCCCTCCCCCGTATATAAAGGAGGGGGGAGGGGTCGGCCGGTCCTCATGGTGCGCCCCCAAGGGGGGATTCCTAGTCCTAATATGAGGGGGAAGGAAGGGGAAGAGAAGAAGAAGGAAAGGGGGCCGGCCCCCCTTCCAATTCGGATTGGGATTGGGGGGCATGTCCCCACCTCTTGGCCGCCTCCTCTCTCTTCCACTAAAGCCCATGTAGGCCCATTAAGCCTCCGGGGGTTCCGGTAACCCTCTGGTACTCCGGTATATGCCCGAACTCATCCGAAACCATTCCGGTGTCCAAACATAACCTTCCAATATATCAATCTTCATGTCTCGACCATTTTGAGACTCCTCGTCGTGTCCGTGATCACATCCGGGACTCCGAACTACCTTCTGTACATCAAAACACATAAACTCATAATACCGATCGTCATCGAACGTTAAGCATGCGGACCCTACGGTTCGAGAACTATGTAGACATGACCGAGACTCATCTCCGGTCAATAACCAATACCGGAACCTAGATGCTCATATTGGTTCCTACATATTCTATGAAGATCTTTATCGGCCAAACCGCATAACAACATACGTTGTTCCTTTTGTCATCAGTATGTTACTTGCCCGAGATTCGATCGTCGGTATCATCATACCTAGTTCAATCTCGTTGCCGGCAAGTCTCTTTACTCGTTCTGTAATGCAACATCCCGCAACTAACTCATTAGTCACATTGCTTGCAAGGCTTATAGTGATGTGCATTACCGAGAGGGCCTAGAGATACCTCTCCAACAATCGGAGTGACAAATCCTAATCTTGATCTATGCGAACTCAACAAATACCATCGGAGACACCTGTAGAGCATCTTTATAATCAGCCAGTTACGTTGTGACGTTTGATAGCACACTAAGTGTTCCTCCGGTATTCGGGAGTTGCATAATCTCATAGTCATAGGAACATGTATAAGTTATGAAGAAAGCAATAGCAACAAACTAAACGATCATAGTGCTAAGCTAACGGATGGGTCTTGTCCATCACATCATTCTCTAATAATGTGATCCCGTTCATCAAATGACAACACATGTCCATGGATAGGAAACTTAACCATTTTTGATTAACGAGCTAGTCAAGTAGAGGCATACTAGGGACACTCTGTTTATTTATGTATTCACACATGTACTAAGTTTCCGGTTAATACAATTCTAGCATGAATAATAAACATTTATCATGATATAAGGAAATATAAATAACAACTTTATTATTGCCTCTAGGGCATATTTCCTTCAAAAACATAATCGATGATCCTATTCCTATTAATGATAGTTTTCCTATGAGCAATTAGATGTAGTTACAACTTCTGTTGCTAAACCTTGGTTTGTTGACTATGCTAATTATATTGTTGCTAAGTACATACCTTCCAATTTTATTTATGAACAAAAGAGAAAATTCTTCTATGAGTTGATACACTATTTTTGGGATGATCTTCATTTGTATAAAACAGTAGATGTCATTATTAGTCATTGGATACCTAGAAATGAATAGGATGATGTATTGAGAAGGTGTCACTCGTTTACTTATGAAGGACATCATGTTGGAGGCAAAACTGCACACAAGGTATTATAGTCTAATTTTTATTGGTCTACCTTATTTAAAGATGCTCGTAAATTTGTTCTACCTTTTGATGAGTGTTCGAGGATAGGAATTTTTCAAGGAATGCCTATGAACTACTCTTTAGTAGTATAACAATTTGATGTCTGGGTATTTTTTTGAAATAAACTAGAAACTTTATTCAATAGAAATAACCAACACATTGTTTATGATGATCGTTACAATTTCATTTAAGGGTTCCTCAAACCAATCAGAAGTCATAGAAAATCTACCTAATCTAGTAAGCTCATGTGCAACTTTATTTGCTTCTCTATTACAATGTTCGAACCTAGAAATATAAAATCACAAACATAATGAAAACAAGCATCGAAGATTGCCGCCGCCGCACCCACCGACCGTCCTCCATACTTCATGACATCGATCACCTCCAGGTTGTCTGAGGAGCTAATAATGCGATTATATCTCGACCTTTGTGCCAGCAGTAGACCGAATTAAGAGCCAAGACTCCAACCATCAAGACATTCGCGCAGTAGTCAATCTACTCCCCCCCCCACGATAATATGCCTTTGTCGTCTCTAAGGACCGCCCCCGCCGTGCCCCTAAGCAGGTGATAACCCATAAGTAAATAGGGGATCGGTTATAGCCTTTTCAATAAATAAGAGTGTCGAACCCAACAAGGAGCTAAAAAGATAGAATTAATATTCTCTCAAGTTGTATCGACCACCGATACAACTCTACGCATACTAAAAGTTCGCTTTACCTAGAAGAAGAAATAAACTAGTTTGCAAAGATAAAATGATAGATTTGCAAGATAATAAACAGTTAGTTTCTTTTTAATAAAATAACAATAAAGTAAAGGTTTTTGATGAACAATGAGAAAATAATTGTCCCTAGTCAACTGAATATGACACGATAGCGATAATCATCATACTTATGAGGGAGAGGCTTAAGCTAACATACTTTCCATACTTGGTCACATTTTCTTATGATTGAAACTCTAGCAAGCATCCACAACTACTAAAAATTCATTAAGTTAAAACCCAACCATAGCATTAAAAGTCCCCTTTAATCACATATGCAACAACTCACGAACTAGGGTTCAGGTTTTTGTGGCTTCCGCAACCCAGTATAAGCAAATCATTAACATATTACAACACCCTACAGCGGGGATCCCACACACCCGCGCGACGCGGAAGGCACCATAAGACAACACCATAATAACATACAACTCGTATCAACCATACCATACCACAATTGACCCCACGTGACAAAAAGAATCTACTCAAACATCATGCACCGACTAGATCATGCGCCGACTAGCGGTCGAGGGGACAACAACCAAAAATGCCAAAAGAGGCATATACTCCCACCCGGAACCGCATGGGCAGGGGAAGCCAAGTGAACTGAACAGACGATTCACGGGCCGATGTCGTCTGCCACAGCCCGACACCCACCCGACATGACACATGCAAAAGGGAGCCAAGCGAAACGATCAACTGATCAAGGGGAAGAGTACGTTCAAAGGGCACACACACACACACACACACACCAGTCGACCGGATCTCCATGTCCAAAAGCCAGACAAGTATTACATTTTTTTGAGACAAGACAGATATTACATAACATATGCCGTCCGGCCAAGGGCCGTAACAGTAAGAGGCCGCGTAGCCAAAGCTCATCCAGACCCGAAGGAGACCAACAGGTGAAAGCAGCCCACACGGACCAAAACACGTCAACCTGCCAGTACGACACGAGGCCGGGTAGATAAAGCCCCTCCGCATCCGAACAAAGGCCAACGGGTGAAAGTGTCCCCACAACATCCCCCATTAGACCCAGCTTGGGGAATGACTGACAGACAAGGAGGCCCGGGCGCGCCCTTGACCCACACATCATGGCCCGATCAAATGACGGGAAGCGGCATACAAGCATCGGCGTGAGGTGCACGGGGCAGACCGGACGATGCAGAGCGCGCCAACACCTTTTATAGGAGTATTACTAAACAGTATAACACAACTAGCTATGACTTCTCACAGCAATTTGGCGTCTTTAGCCGTCCGATCCTGCTGTTACTGGTCCAGATATAATTAGCGACCCTTCCTAGCGTGTTTTGCGGATCATGATTGGGCAGCTGCTCCGCGGATTGAACTGCGTGCGTTGTGGTTGATCCGGGCTTTCGTCAGGCCCGTTAGCCCATCTTTAGCTCTCCCATCCTCGGCCTCTCCTGTTCCGCTTCCGCCGCCCAATCGCGCATGGAATTTGTCGATACACTTCTGCTTTTTTTGGGAACAATACACCTCTGCTGCGTACTAGATGGACGACAACAAGATGGTATTCCGCTGCGACGAGACAACACCAGCCAACCTAAGGCCCATCACCCTAATCCCCTTGTCGTTGCAATGGATGAGGCATAGACGGCAATTAGTGGCAGCAGTACTGCCCCTTCCGTTGGTTGCATCTCCTTGTGCACGGCCATGGAGGTGATCTTTGAAACTTAGTCGGTCATTGTTGAGAAGCAGTTCTTGCTTCATCTGTTGAAATAATTTTATCAGGAATTTGCCTTCCAGGTCAGACTAGAATCCTGCAATATTTAGTTTGATGGTGTACATCTCAAAGACATTTAATTAGTTTTGCTAGCTGAATTAATAATCATTTTTATCTACATTGCTCATGGTATGATGTTTTCAAATCTCATCATGCCTACAAAAACTTATTGTCTGATGTCTACACCTAAAAAATAAAATTCATGATTGGATAAAATTCATAATTGCAACAAAGTGCTATGTGCCGTTTAGTTTTTGTTGAGGCACGAAGATAGATTCTTCTTTTCTTGTGTTTGTATAGGCGGACATTTGCAATGCCAAGATGTTGCAGCCATGAAGTTGACTTCTTTTTTAAACAGGACTATAGTCACCATTCAAACTGATGATTTGCAATAGATCCGTAATTTCCCACTATACGCTAAATCCAACTTTTGATATTCTTTTCCTTTGGTGTAAATATGCTGATACGTAAACATCATGGGTTTTGAAAATTCTGCATTACACTCCATGTAAATATACTTCTTTTGAAATGATCGGGAGCGGCAACGCGCGCCCTCATGTTCTAGTATTTTAGAAAAGAAGTACTATATAATGTTCATAATAAATAATGTATTTGTATATTTTATTGTTACTCGGCAGCAAAGGATTCAGATAGTTATTCTTAACATGTGAAGTTTTGTCTAGAAGCAAAGCAACAAAACATGTCACATATCTTTCCCTACTTATATATATATATATATATTATTATATATTATATATATATATATACATACACACACTAATAAAGCACGGAGTGCTTCTGCCCGTACGTCATTAAAAGTGCCCTCGAAGTTGGCAATAATTACCCACCAATGCCACCCGTAAGTGGCAAAAACGGTTCGTTCTTATTAGGTGGCCGCTGGTTGCGTTCATGTACAGCTAGGCCCTCACATTGTCAAAAAATACAGAAGCACCCGACTGGCTAGGGCACAACTCTCCCAGCGGGGAGACTTGGGTTCGATCCCCAGCTTTGTCCCATTTTTCTGCCTTTCCCTGTCTTCACCACAGCTCATTTTTTTTTTACATTTTCCCCTCAGATTCAAATATTATTTGAAATATTCGTATCTTTTAAATGCTAACTCTAAATTTAGCATGTTATATATGAAAATCTATCAAAAAATGTGTAAATTCTAAATATGATATTGTCTTGCCCAGCTACTTTTTAAACTTTTTTCCCACAGATTCAAGTATTTTTTGAAATATTCCTATCTTTCAAACGCTAACTCCAAATCTAGCTTTTTATATATGAAAATCGCTCAGAAAAATGTGTATATTTTAAA
>NC_057797.1:456755273-456760581 GCF_018294505.1 Triticum aestivum
TATATATATATATATATATATATATATATATATATATATATATATAACGTACGTTTCTTACTCCCGTTTTTTCATACATAAAGAATAAAAACAGAAAAGAAAAAATCATCCATCATTCGGCTTTGATTTTTTTGGTATGCAACGAACTAGGGTCGTTTCGCTCAGACGTAGACATTCTTTTATTGATCTTCAAGCGTACGAAGAGATGGCCCAAAACACGTTTAACAAAACCCTTTTATTAAGATTTTTTTTACGACTTGATGCAAATTTCAAGCATTGCTTCAACTTAAAAAATAATGGCTTTGTATGAAATTTTTGAAAATCAGGTTATTTAAGATCAAAATCGTCGTACAAAAACCACACCAAAAGTATTGTATGTGTAGCATGCTTCTTAATGTAGTACTACTTATATGAATTTTCGCTGGCACCAGATATTGTTGGGCCATTAGCATGGTTATTTCGATGGACACAATTTTCCCGTTGCAACGCACGGGCATATGTGCTAGTTGTCAATTGAAATTGCAAAGTAAGATGGGCATTTTGGCCGAGGCACAGTAAAGGTCGGGCAAATCATCAGTTCGCGGATGACATCTCCCTGGTACTGGTAGGTATAGCTAGCTGAATCCCTTGGCCGCGAATTGACAGCACCAACCTCCACTCCAAGCCCCAAAGCGAATTGATATTACCAACCTCCACTCCAAGCTCCACCGCCGGGAGGAAGAACCCTAGCCGCCCTTCAAGGTCCCTGTTCCCCACGCCGCCTCTGGACGGACCTGCGTATGATTCGCAAACCTTTATTCTCTATTTAGATTCCGATTTGCTTGACACCATCGCATCCTTGCACGAGAGGGCCTTTTTCAGAGTGGCAGGACCCTTTTATTTTGTTCGTTTGACTTTGATTTGAAGTTCATCACAAAAGTATGTTTCTTTATTTTTAAATGTTCTTCTTCTTCCTTTTCTTGTACTGCGATTTGGACGTATTGTTAATATACAAAAACACTGGCTCATTGCACTGAAATTGTGAAATGCAGTACCGGGGAGTAGGGTCGAAATAGTGCTGGTGACTCAGTGAAACTAATTGGTACATGTTTTCAAGTATTAGTGTGTTACAACGGGAGAGACAGAGAGTAGGATCATCCTATGAATTAGGCAACGTTTTAAAATACAATAGGAGAAGCAGACACTTGGATCTGTTCAAAAGTACTTTGCGTTAACTTTTGAGTGGTCCTACCAATTATTCAACTAGTGTCTACCATTTAGATCGACGGTGGACCAATTGGACAATCAAAACATGGATACTGATTCTCTGGTCCAGTGATGAGATTACGTATTCTACTACATTAGTTAATTTAGAGTAAATTCTGTTTCTGCTTATCCAAACTTGCACCTCTGTAGCACTTAGGTGGGTAAAATGTTGAAACCTCATTGCCTCATTGGTTGTCTGCTGAAATTGTATAAGTAAAATAGCTTAATATACTGATGAAATAACTAGAAACTTGTCATATAGCCTGCAAGCTACTCGGCTGACCTGAACCAGGATGTTGCAGCTATATTTCACTCCCATGTCCTACGGTTACTAATGCCATATGCCGCCTCAGTTTTTTATTACCAAGCATTTTATGAAGGCATATTTTGTGCACAGGAGTGAAGGCACATAGAGCAATCTGGACCATCAATGCTTTCTTTGAGATTCGTGTGTGACAAAATAAGAATTTTTATAATAGCCCGCATGCTCATGCACTTGGAAATACATAGCTTTTTTTTATGCAAACTCAACATAATATAATTTATGTGCAGTGCCTTCCCTTGCAGTCTAGGCTCTAGTGCATGTCAGCAGCAGAAACTATTAATATCATACCAGAACAACCGCGCGATGCATGGTGCTCCCTGGTTCATTTAATTTATCCTGGATCTAGTTAGACATCATAGCTTTGCTTTTTTTGGTTTCATTCTACCAAGGGCTAAGACTTATGGTATCAAACTCCATCTGCTGAAACCAACACGGGCGGTGTCAATGCATGTTCTGTAGTCCAATTTTCCAAATCTATACCTACTATTAAAGGGAATAGGTATTCTTGGTTTCGTTTAGTCCTTTTCGTTTGACTCATACACAGGCTAAGCCACCTGGGCCAGGTACTTATATGTTGTTGGGCCTTTTATGGGCTTTCATAGAGACCGCGAAAAATAATTGGGTCAAAATAAATCAACATTGTTGGAATTGAACACAGGACCTCCTGTTTGGATCTTCGATATAACAACCAACGACCTATGCGCCATTCATATTTACTAATCCCAACTCACTCTAAATATATGAGTGGCAGTCCTCATGTTGAGGGCGAGCTAATTAAGCGAATGAGCTAATTAAAGGAAGGATTGTGGGCTTAAATAAAATATTTAAGCAGATGTGGCTAATTAAAGAAAGAATTATGGGTAAACCGGTGGAATACTTAAAACAAAGATTGTGGTCTTAATAAATAGAATATTCAAATAGATGAGGCTAATTAAATGAAGGACTTGAGGTAAAAATGTAGGATAAAAGGAAGGATTAGTAGGTTTCAATGTGTTGGGGCTGCTAAATTAGAAAAGGAAGGATTTGACTCCCGACTAAAACGAGTGAGGACGTCATGGTAATTAAAGAAAGGATTATACTTAAATGAAATCAGTGAGAGATTATGCCCGGCAAAGAAAGTATGAACATGGCTAAATTGCATCATATTTTTTTATGTTCATTTTGTAGAAGGATGTTGGGTTGCAGCATGTTCTTCATAGTGAATCCGGTGCTGTGGGACATTATGCTTGCACAAAACATCAATTTTCCCGTTGCAACGCATGGGCATATGTGCTAGTTTTACTTATACTTATTCATAAAGCAAAACATCAGAACAAATTGTTTTTTGGTGCATCAAAACAGGTTCACCCATCCAATCTTCGGCTAGTAACAAAGAGGGATTTTATAAGCTTTATTATGTTGTTATAAAAAATATTAAGTTTTTGCCTGTAAATGTATCTATCGTCTAGGAGGCCGGGTTATACGTGCATATTTTTGTTTCTTCAGTTGATTGAATTTCTTATGTATTTTCTTTGCAGGAATAAAACTGTGAATGTTCGCTTACACCTGATGCCCTCCTACGCACATAATGAGGAGTAACTATTTTTCTACTCTTGAGACTGAAGGTAGGATCATGGTGCTAATTCAGGTTTCACTTTATAGTTCTTGCGTGCATAAATGAGATTCTCATTTCCTTGCTTCCATTGTGCACACAATCAGTTTGTCTGTAGAAATGTAAAGCTGAAAAAAAAACCCAGCCTCTGTCCAGTGCACTATTTGCACATCTTGTCGAAGCTGCCTCTGTAGTTTTTCCTTCAAAAGGCAACAAAAAATGTTGGAGATTCGAAGCTTGAGCTAAATAGATGAACTTTCTGAATTTGGTAACACGTACACCTTTTTGGTTTCAAAAAGGTTATCAAACGGTGCTTTTACTCTATTGCCACTGGTACAAATTATGAATGACTTTGTCTTTGCTGCATACCACCTGCAGGTTTATAACCACTATTTGAGTGGACTTTTAGTCTGGAGTAGGGGGTAGCTGCACTTGTTTGTATCCTGAGACAGCAAGTTTGCAGATAGAACCTTGAACTAGCTCCTCTGTCACCTGTATCAACTCGAGTGTCCTTGGAGAAGCTCCTGCAAGCAACATTACCAATTTGCTTGGATCCTTTCTCATGGGAAATATTGTCAACACTGTTAGAAGATTAGTGAATGTGATTTCTGAGGGCTTATCTAGTACAGTATCACCTAAAGAGAACTGTTCTACAGACGCTGTGGTTGCTAAGGGTTTGGAACGTGGTCCAGCCAGGGATACACATAAGAGCAAAGAGTTGAGACCACACAGTGTTCCTTCTGAAAATAATTTGTTTCACTGCGACGCTTACGAGAAATTGATCAACGGTGAGCTTAATTTAGGTTGTAGAAGCAGTCCTGAGGCTTCAGAGGACTATAAAATGATACCAAATGCAGATAGAGCAGTGTCTGGTCCTTTGGATGCGAGAGGTTGTGAAAGTACCCCTAAAGCTTTGTTAAGGAGACAAGCTGAGCGGCAAATAACTAACGAGAAAGCATCAATTCAGGCGATGGTTCCAACTGGAACTTCAGCCTCTCCAGATGTGAAAGATCCTAAAACGGTGAGTTCCGAACTCTGCATCTCAAAAAATGAAATAATATTTCTCCACTCTCAGCCTTAAAATGATTGTTCAGCAAATCTCTCTCTCTCTCTCTCTCTCTCTCTCAGCAACAAACAGACAATAAGTATACGTTTTACTTGCTTGTTCAATCATCCAGAGCATATAAATGACTTTAATCTGATGTTACATTTATATAGAGCTACCACACACTTTAAGCTAGATCAATGCAATCTTGAATAAGCTAATCTCTGGATGGCCTAGTGTAGCACATCCCTACATGTTTTCTTGGTGATAACCATTTGCTTAAGGTAATTTTGAATGTTTTGGACAACTTATAGTGCATAAGTAACTTAAATCCAATCTTAATCCCAGGGAATACAATTGGTTAGACTGATTGCTTAGTTCCTTATAAAAGCTGGCGCCTTACTGGGTGAATGCAGTAGGGCTCTGCACCAACTTTGTCACCATAAATCATGCTGCTGTCATTTTGAAATTAATTTTTTGAAGATACATTAAAGAAACTGATCAAGTTGTGCAAATGCTGCAACATCTAAAACTCTAGTATTTTGCCTGCAGTCAGGTTGTATGTGTATTGTGACTCCATTGATGTCTCACTATGTTTTATCTTGCTTGTATATGTAATTTTTATGATTGAACCTAACCCGACATTTAATTAATGAATTGTTCATTCAAAATATCAGGTGCTATCTCCGCTTACCCGCAGTCGCAGTAAGGCTATGGCTGTTTCCACACCTGAACATCTCAAACTGAGAAACGCCAGATCAGGTGAAGCATTTGGTTTTTGACTTGTTTCTGTAAACCATTTATCCATAATCCATATTTACCCAAGAAAGAGAAAACTCATTTTCAGGTCAACTAGTAGTTCCACGGTTGGATTCAGGAAGCCAAAAAATTATCTATGACGTGGTTAGTAACAACATAACTGGTCATTCTTGTCACTGTTACCGGACAGCTTTGTCCATGACTGGCAGATGTGTGGTTGCTAAAAATAGGTCATGGTTTATTCTTGTTTTCTAATATACAGGAAAAGTCTAATGTGAACAAACGGGTGCATACTAGACTTTCCCTCTATAAGAACCTTAATCTTGTCATGTGGTGGTTATTA